>NC_080170.1:3231223-3273723 GCF_950295315.1 Erinaceus europaeus | reverse complement strand
AGACTGGGGGCTGAACCTGGGTTCTTGTGCACAGTAGCATCTGTTTGTGTGTACTCTGCTATGGGCACCACAGTCAGGCTGTGTCAATCCTTTACTCTTCCTTTACTGCACTGACTCATTCATTAACTCGGTTATTGCAATATAAACATATTGGAAAATAATTGAAATGATGTTTACATTTCTGTACTTGTGATTTATGAGAAGCGGACAAATCACCAAGTAAAGAGAATGGCACTGAAGCAGGCCTGCACCTACAGCTTTTGTCTCCACTGTCAAGTCTGATGGCTTCCTGGAAGATAGCCTTGAATATTCATCTTTGGCAGCACTTCCTAGATCCCAGCTGAGTGAGATGCAAAGAAGGGTCCAAATGCCACACCCCCTCTGCAAAGCCTTCTCTTAGCACCACTGGAAAAGCAGCTTCATGAGCGTGTAGTCTGACCACTCTGTAAGATTGTCACCTGGTCTCTATTTATCCAGGTAGTGTTGCCTAAACCCTTTCTTTCTCCTTTGCTTTTTAGCTGAATGACAGCCAGAAATTCATTTAAGCTGTTACCAACTTGTGTGTATGTACTGTGACTGTTGCCTAGCCATCAAAATAATTAGACTAATAACAAGAACGCATTTACTTGTGCCAACCTCTGGGTCAGGCACAGAGAGAATAATGACTGTCAATCTCAAATGTTCATACAAGTCAGAGGGTCAGTCCATACAAGCTATTTGGAGTCCTGGAAAACTGGCTTGGCGATGGGTTGCAATAAGAAGGAATTTGTTATTGTGTGTGTGGTGGGGTGGGGGTGTATTGAGACAGTCCTAAATGCCCTTCGTATAGATATCCATTCCCACTCACAACTCTGTGACTTGGGAACGAAGGGAATGACCCACGGAAAACCTAGTCTTACAGCTCTGTAATTTCTTTCTGTTTCTTTTTACAGGAAGTGGTTGCACCTCAGAATTCTGTGACTCTCCTCACTCACCTCAGATTTTCTTTGCTTACTCAGAATGGTCACAGCAAGTGTGATCTTGTGTTACCAAGAATTAGAGCAGCCCCATTATCGTCCTGTTTCTACGGCTCACATTTGACTGTGTCTTGAGTAGTGAAAGGCTTGTGGAGATATGGAGCCTAGGGTCACATGGTCTGCTGGTGCTCACAGGGATGTTTGCCTTCCATGGCTGGCCTCTTCTGACAGAAGAGAAAACATTCACTCAAACACATCTTTTATTGTACTTATATATTTTTATTTTACTTCCTGATCTTCTACAAACTTCCAACCATGTAATCCACCTTAATAGTCACAAGGCTTATACATTGTCTGAGACCATTGAAGAAAAATAATGGTCACAGAGGTTCATCCACAAGTGGTTCTAAAATGGACTGAGACATATCTGATTGTGAACCTCAGGGAGAGGGTGAGGAAGTGGAACTGAGTGGCTGGTGGAAAAGATGGAGGAAGACATAGTGGGAAAGAGAGAGAGAGAGAGAGAGAGAGAGAGAACAGGGAAGAACAAGAACGGGAGTTACAGAAAAGGCAAAGGAAGGAAGAAGAAATGGGAGATCAGAAGAACGAGAAAAAAGGGATAAGGAAAGAAGGAAAGAGTGAAGGGAAAAATAGAAATGAGACATGAGAAAATATAGCTCCTGAGAGCAGTCAAACTCATTCTCCACTAGAATAACCCATTGAGGGTGGCCAATATATTTTGCTTTTATTAAGGTGTAATTGATATAAATCATTATATAATCAGGAATACAACATTAGTAGATATTTGTGTATCCCGTGTGTGTGTGTGTGTGTGTGTGTGTGTGTGTGTGTGTTCCCCTTTGGTAGTAATGTGAAGTATAAACAGGAAAAATTAAAGGTCAGAAAGAAAATCAGGGAGTCAGGTGTAGCGCAGCAGGTTAAGCGCATGTGGCACAAAACTCAAGGACCCACATAAGGATCCCAGTTCAAGCCCCTGGCTCCCCACCTGCAAGAGACTCACTTCACAGGCGGTGAAGCAGGTCTGCAGGTGTCTATCTTTCTCTCCCCCTCTCTGTCTTCCCTTCTCTATCCATTTCTCTCTATCCTATCCTACAACAAAAACATCAGTAACTATAACAATAAAACAACAAGGGCAACAAAAAGGAATACATAAATAAGTATTAAAAAAAGAAAGTTAACTATCTTTAAAAAAAGAAATAAAATCAATACAAATATGGAAATCAATCATGTAGTCCAAATGACAGTGAAATGCAGCTATAATTACACCTGGTGACACTAGTGATGATTTCTATGGTACTAAAGAGTTAAGTTTTTAGGGAGAGTATATGCCTTGCCATGTGAGCAGTCCAGTTTGGAGTCCTGGGACCATTTTGGGGTGCCAAGACCTGGGAAGAGCTTTAGCACTGTGGTCCTCTGACCCTTTCCCCCCTCCCTCTCCCTCTCCCTCTCCCTCTCCCTCTCCCTTTCTTAAAAAAAAAAGTGGCCAATGAGTGGTGACATTGCACATGCACCTGGCTGCACAGCAATAAACGATGATAAAACAATAATGCCTATTGTTATGACCAGTGGTTGTGGTGGTAGGAGTAATTCTTATTTACTGAGTTTTTCAAAGTGTGCACACTACTGTTATATTTCTCTGGGCACTGTCTCCTCTTATCCTTACAACACCTCCGTGAGTGAGTTACTCTTGCTGTTGTCACTCTAGATTGTGCTTTAGAGGACAGAGTCACCTTCTAATCCATGCAGGTAGCAGCTAGTAAATTCAGAGAGCACCCCTTAGTCGACCTCATTTGATACTCATAGCTATAGTTACCACCCTTTCTGCTTTCAAGATTATCAGGATCTGAATGAAAGCAAGAAAGCCATGCCTATGTAGAAGAAAAAGTATTGCCAAATATAACGTAGAAGAATTAAACTTGTATGTCACGATTGAAAGAGAAAACCCAAGTTCTGCTGATGGAAGGACACACCACTCACCCACAGATATTACCTAAGGGGAAAAGTGTGGAAGAGACACTCTGGGTGAAAAGATCTTTACATCTGATATACAAACATTTAATAAGGCTGCATCACTGCAGCATACCATAGGCATTCCACGTTATACGTTGTGATCTGCTTCTTCAGGGAAGAGTGCAGAGGGCACTAGGTCCTGCTGGAAATGGAATTTAGCTAGGGGTGAGAGTGTTTTGCAGACACCTATAATGAGGCAATGAGAAAGTGTTTCCATGCAGGGCTGGGGAAATAATAGTTATGAAAAAACGGTTTCAAATTTGAGGCATCAAAGGTCCCAGGTTCAATCCCCAGCACCACCGAAAGGCAGGGCTCAATGGTGTTCTGGAAATCAATCAGTCAATCAGTTAATGAATTAAAGAAGGAAAGAAAGAAAGAAGTACATAGAGATACATTCTACCTATGTGATAAGAACTGTACTATAAACCTCTAATCCCCCAGTAAAATTATAAAAGCAAAGAAAAAGCAGAAGGACAATACAGGTTGAATCCTCTTCACTGAGGGGCTCAGAAGGATAAGGGAAGGTTACTGAGGGGAGGCCTGGGACCTAAGTCTTAATAATTATGTATGACGATGATGTTGGTTGAGAGGGAAATATACTGATACCAGGTTGGAGAAAACATATATCTTAAAGAAAAGCACAAGATAGTTTGCAGTGAGTCAACAAATAAAGCAATGAAGTAGAAAGACCTAAAAAGACACCATAAAGTACTTAATGAAATGTTTTCTACTTAGGCCAAGATACCCTCTTCACCTACCTTCAAGTGCACGTCCCCCAGTCACTCCAAATCTAACCTTATCAAAGTCAGGACGACAAAAGATGAATGAGGCAAGAGACTGGCATACTTTAATGAAGACTCTTTAGTCACTATCAGGCCATCCCATCACCTGGGGCCCTAGTAGGGCGTCCTGGGATTCCCACATAGACATGATGGGTCTAGACCTCTAAAAGATCCTCTTTCTACTGTCACTGGTCATCTCCATCAGGAACAGTATGAGGGACCCCTTTTTGGGCCCCTATAGGACCTTGTCCTCAATGTAGATCATAATGGTGGGGAATGTCCCACTCTCTGAAGGGAGGTTGGACAACATACTCTACCTACTTATTACCCGAGGAAGACGGGTCCTGAAATTAGTGCAGCCTGGAATGTTCCTGGCCATTGCCACAGAATGTGAGCCCACACCTACATGGATGAAGGGGTTATATAGGCTCCTGTGCTGAATATGGGCCCTAGATCAAATAGATGAGTTTATAGTTAACAATATTTATACACTTTTCCCATATTTGAGAGGTGTTCTCTTCCCAGATACAGATTTTTAGGCCTTTTTTCCAATTATGACCACCATCTACCCAGACAATAACCTGGGTCCACCTGAATATTAGCTGTCAGGCTCAAGCAAAAACTAATAAAGTCATGGATCCCTTAGAATAAACCTAAAATAGACCTACTAGTTTTATCCAAAATGGACACCCCAAATCTCCATCAACAATGTTCTTGCCTTTAGGTTCATGATTAGTCAACAATTTGTTCTGCTTTATATATTAACTCTTTTTCAGCCACCAGGTTCCAGATGCTACCATGATGCCAACCAGATTTCCCAGGACAGACAACCCCACCAATGTGTCCTGGAGCTCCGCTTCCCCAGAGCCCTGCCCCACTAGGGAAAGAGAGAGACAGGCTGGGAGTATGGATCCACCTGTCAACACCCATGTTCATCAGGATAGCAATTCCAGAAGCCAGACCTTCCACCTTCTTCATCCCATAATGACCCTGGGTCCATACTCCCAGAGGGATAAAGAATAGGAAAGCTGTCAGGGGAGGGGATGGGGTAGAGAGTTCTGGTGGTGGGAACTGTGTGGAGTTGTGCCTCTCTTCTCCTATAGTCATGTCAATATTTCCATTTTATAAATAAAAAAGAAAAAGAAATATACTGGTAACAATCTAGGGGAAATGTGAAAAGTACCTATGTTACCAACAACAACAACAACAAAACAATAGATCAACATTTCCTTGATAAAGTGATATATTTACTGGGAAAAGTTAGAAGTAAAGAGAGGGGCAGGAAGGAAGGATAGAGAGAAGGAAGGAAGGGAGGTAAGAAGGAAAATCAAGTGGTGCCATACCTAGTAGAGTGCACGCATTAGCACACTTAAGGACCAGGCTTCAGACCTGCAGAGAGGAAGCTTCAGGCACCATGTAGTAGTGCTGTCATCACCTTCCTGTCTCTTTCCCTCTCTAGTTCTCCATTTCTTCACAATTTTTCTATGGTGGACAGGAGGGGAGGGTGGCAGGGACACACCATGTTAAGTGCCCATGTTACCATTCTCCCACTACCCTCTGCATGTGGGCAGCTTCAAGAGCAGTGAGACTGGGCTGCAGGTGTCTATCTAACCTTATTCTCTCTCTCTCTCTCTCTCTCTCTCTCTCTCTCTCTCTCTCTGTCTCTCCACCATAAATGGTGTGTTCATAGTGTCAGCACCAAGTCCCAGTGATAATTCTTGTGGCAGTAAAAATAAATGAGAGAGAGAGAGAGAGAGAGAGAGAGAATATCTAAGCTTGGTTATAACTACCTGTCTAGGATTAAGATTGTCCTCCCTTTCTCTTCCAAAGAAAACACTGACTTCAATGTATTTCTAATTACAAAGTAATTTTTTATTTTAAGAAGTAGGTACAATTATTAAGTTCTATGAACACCTGACCTATTTTCTTTTACTCCTTGTTGTGATGTTAACTATGTGATAGGGCAAAAAATATGCACATAACTTTTACCTGCCACAAAGGATTCTGACTTTAATATATCTGGTCTGTTTTCTATTCATTTCCACCAATTTCATGACAGTTCAGGCTTCCCAGAATATTCTTGAACTCTTACTATTAAGATGACAAAGGAAATGAGAAGGGTAGAAGGGTTATTGTTGTTAGATGTAAGTTTGGTTTTTGTTTTTTTGAAAAATCAAGAGAAGGTACAACCAAGGCTTGGGGTGTAGGAATGAAAAAGGGCTTGCTACACTGGCTTTCTGCTGGTGTGCCCTGGTAGTAACTGAAGGGAGCGATCGATCGCAGCACGGGAGGCTCAGGTGAGGCTGTAGGTTTTTAACCAAACCCTCTTGAGTGATGAGAGTATATGAATCCCAATTTCAATGGAGATGAATTGAAAATCACATTCACAGTCCCCACACATGTAACTATCCCAGGAGAGTGATGCAGACAAGCAGTTGCTGTACAGCAGACACAAACTTCATTGTTGGCTGTGGTGTAGACTCAACAGAAAACTGGACTGTAGGACTCAGGGTGTCACCCCCAAGGTCTAGGACAGCACCATGATCCCTGAAGCAAACCTGGAGATGGCAGAAAGGCCTGACCTGGACAAGCCAAGGGCAGAGAATAGGTGTTTAAAGAAGCTAGCTTTTCTTGTCTGAATTTAGACATGAGACTCCTGCCTTTCTTTTTTCTGCCAAGTGTTCGTTCTTTCTTCCCTTGCTTTCTAGTTCTCTCACACTAAGCTTTCCAAAGATTATTATTATTATTATTAATGCCTAAGGGTAATGGTCAATCTCATTGAAATAAGCAAGGTTTATCACAAGAGAAATAACAACCTAATAGAGCCAGAGTGTGACAGAGAGATACATACACCACAGTAGGTGGGGACTGGGAGCTTGAACCCATGTCCTTCTGCACAGAGATATGTGAGCTCAAACAGGTGTGCTAATGCCACACAGCCCCTTCTTTCTTCTCTTTTACTTTAAATGGAGAAAAGGAATCACTGCTTAAGGCAGAGACATCACAGAACTTTCGGTCATCAATGGAACTTTTCTTGGTGCCGTGGTGATAGGGTGTAAATGCAGGGCTCCTCACTTGGTAAGGTGAATATTTTATCTGGCAAGCTATTCCCTGGGCCCCTTACCTTGTAGAATTTCCGAGTGGAATGCTCTCAGACTGAGATTTCCACCCCCTAGTACGTCAGCTATGTGAGAAGAGACTCAAGGAAAATAATAGAGATGAATAACTTCTGACTCTTTTAGTTATATAAAATGAATCACGAAGTGACCCCTTGGAGAACAAAGGACAAATCCACTCCTAAAACAAATGGGTGACTTCACCCTCAGAGAGCCAGGGAGGAAGTCTTTAGATGCCACAGGATAGATAGCTGTTGGGCCCTTGCCAAGGGTCATGGAAGATTCCACATGACTGAGACCCCATCTCTGAGGACACCATGAGATCTAGCTGTTGAAAATGCCAAGGCACTTACAGATCTATGGGAGAATATCAGGCAACATCTCAAACATGAAGTTCTTTCAGTAGGGGATGCACTGAACCTCAGGTACTTACAAATGAAAGCAGGGAGTCAGCTAGATAGCCGGCTTCAGGCTTCAGTAGTGGGCTTGCTTTGGTACAAGAAGACTGAGGTGAGTCCACACGCCCCCTCCACACCCACCTCACTGAAAGAAGAGGGTCCCATGCATGTGCTGTGATCTGTCCTTGCTTTCACACGGAGGGAGGGTTCCTTACCACCTTGTTCATGCTGTGTATCTGTCTGTCTATCAGAAAACGCTGGCCTGTCATGTGGAAGATCAAGCAAGGACAAAGCAAGCCAACAAACAAGAAGAAAACCATGCAACCTTCAGGGTACAGAAAGGGACCCTTCTCTGTGTTGCTGGAGACATAGACATTGTTGGCTTAGAGATTGATACTAGGCAGGAGTCTATGCCAGCAGGAGGTAATGAGTGCAGAGAAAGGCAGAACCCAACCCAAGGCTGAAGCCGCCGGACCAGCTGTCCTAAATGTGCAGTTAAGGGACCTTCCGGAGTGACCTGAGAGCACTCTGTTATTAAAATCCAGTGGCTTCTTCAAACTGCAACGGATCTTCTCCCTGAGCAAGTCAGAAGCAGCCTGCCCACAAAGACCCCCTGAGAAGACAATCTCACACCCTCCACGGGTCCCATTATTATGGTTTTAAAAAACCTCGACTATCAGAAACATTTTCGAGTTGCTTAGTGATTCCAGCTGCTAGTAGTGTGGACGGGGGAGCCGGGAAGTGGTGGTGGGAGCAATATTTTCTCACTCTGGACAAGTTGCTAATGAGGTTTATTTCAGTCCCTGCACTCAGAGAGAGTACTTATTGCTCAAAAAGACTTGTGAATGGGGCCCATCAAGCAATCCCCATGCAAAGTACAACTGTGCAGAAAAATGGCATTTTTCACACCTTGAAATGAATTTGGGGATGAAATTCATGTGAATACAGACCAAACTCTGATAGTCTGTCCGGCATGGCTGCCATTCTGGCTGAGGGGTATTTAGCAGAAGGCGGTGTTTATCATACCTACTCTATTCTTTTCCCAGTTCATACTCATACTTGCATTGCAACTATGGACTTTTAGTTAATGGTATATCCAGCTTCATCTTCTCACAGCAATTCAAAAGTTCCTGTTACACAATTGTAAATTGCCATTGATAGTAGCATTCAATTGCTCAGTGGTTTTCCTAATCCTTGAATTCCATTCTATTTTTTTTTTTTCACATTGTAAGGTCTTTTATAAAATACTTCAGATAGTGTCACAAGTCTTGAAATTTTTATAGTTGGTCAAGACATTATTCCTATGACTATTGCAATGGTTCATATTACTATGTTCAAAATATACTAGCAGAAGAAGAAACAGATGCAAATCAGTGGCAAAAAATTTCCATATGTTTTCTCTGATTAAATTCATGAAGTTTCTAGTGGGGATATTTGAACTATTGCTTTTCAACATATTACGATATTTATATCATAAAATATAATTAAAAATGCACATAAGATAGATGTGTTCATATTAATAATTATTACATACCTATACTTGGATTGGTAACTTTTCTCCAAAATTACAATCTAGATATTTCTCAAGTTTTGAAATGGATTATTATAACAGAAATCTGAACAGGAAGTATTTATATTAATACTTAACATGTTAATCATATGACTGATGGAGCACAGTTTTAATGTCAAATGGCATGACATTTTTCTTCCAAAGATATTATTAAGAGAATATTTTTAGGGAGCCAGGTGGCAGTACACCAGGTTACACACATGTACTGTGAAGCTCAAGGACCAGCATAAGGATCCCTGTTCAAGCCCCTGGCTCCCCATCTGTGGGGAGGGGGTGTCTCTTCACAAGTGGTGAAGCAGATCTGAAGGTGTGTTTCTCTCTCCATGTTTATTTTTTGCCTCCTATCTCCATTTCTCACTGTCTTATCCAACAGCAGCATCATCAACAACAACAATGTGGAAAAAAAAAAAAGATGCTGCCAGGAGCAGTGGATTCCTAGTGCAGGCACCAAGCCCCAGCAATAACTCTGGAGGCAAAAAAAAAAAAAAAAGGACTATTTTTATGGTTCTTAAAGGTAGGGAGTAATTGGTAGAAGATAAGAAAAAAATATAAGCAAAAGATTACAAACTTAAATTTCACTTTCTATAAAAATAAATGAGAAGACACCATCAAGATAGTAACATATACATCATGGCAAAGAAGTATGGAACCGTAGAACATAAACCTCCCTTACACACTAGTTCAAAAGTTAGTACACACCCCCCCCCAAGAGAAAAGCAGAAAGAGAGCAATTGACCTGAATGATACGTCAAAGACACACACAGAGACGTTCAGTGTTCAGTAAACACACACAGGTGTTCAGAGTCACTAGTACTCAGGGGTTGTGTCCTAGGCTTGTCTTCACATCTCTCTGCACCCATCAGGGCTACTAAAACAGGGTGGCTGACAAGACACAGTGAAGATGTGGCTGGAAAGCCCTGGAGTGTAGCCTGGAGGTGGTGCTGGGCATGGAGGAGCCACTAGTGGACTGCTGGGCATGACTCCTGGAAGGTGAATAAATACACACCCAGTGTCCCAGAGGACACTTACCTGACTGCATGTGTCAGCAATCACAGGCAGGGAGATTCACAAGGGTGGTGGGATTTTTTAACAAGAAACAAAAGCTGGAGGGACCCTGGTGGTGTCTGCACTAAAAGAATAAAGGGCACACTCACTGAAGAACCCTGAAGCTAACATACAAAGCAAGGAAAATGAGAGGGAAAAAAAAAAAAGATTTGGGGCCGTCACATGGATCAATCACAGGGACAACACTCGGAGCAGAAGCAGAAGCACACGCGCACACACACAAGCACACTCATGCACATGCACATGCACACACAATGCAGATTTCCGGGGGTGATGAAAAGCAGAGTATGCACTTGATCTCCTTCACACAAACCTCAAGACAAGTACGACTAAGCTAGAGTGTTTGGGAAAGTCAAGACAAAGTCGACCTTCAGAGAAAGGGAGAGGTAATGAGAGGAGGTGGTAGTAAGAGCAAATTTGGGTTTGGAAGTACCCTGTCTTCTTCTGGCTAATACGATTCATAAAGGAGTTTTAACTCATTGGGTGGTAACTCATTGAGGTCAATATCTGTGGACATTTTGTTGCATCAGTGTTACAATTAAATAAGGGTACAAAAGACTGAGAAATATATGAGGAAACTTCAAATTGAAGAACTAACATTCTTTTTCTAATATATATATTTATGTGTATATATATTATATGTGCATATATACGTATATGTGTGTATATATATATATATATATATATATATATATATATATATCCGTGCATTCATTATGAGAAAATTGGGAAAGTGAAAGGGGGCACAGAGCACTGCTCAGTTTAGGCACAAGGGAATGGAAAAACCGTCTTCTGGTACCACAAACGTATTAGTCAGCACTCAGACACTGCTCTCTCCAGTCACAATGCAATATAATATTTTAAGTCCAATGGAAGGGTAAAAGAGGAAACACTTGTCTTTGTGTATATTAAATTGGAGACATGCTATAAGTCAGGAAGAAATGTTGAAAATCCATGTATAAGTAGTTAGAATTTATGGTAGAAAGGAGTGCCCAAATTGACCTTCTGCTAAATCTGAGATATTGGCATATTGAAGGCATTCCTATCCCTGAAACCAGATGCTGTCTGACTGCAGGTACTTTGTGAGGACTGAATAAGTCCACTGGAGAGGTGTGGGGTATTGACAGTTAAAGAAGAGGCCAGCAAGTTCCTATCGTGATGAAACAGTGTCTGCTTAGAAGTAGATAACCTTCTCCCCTACCTCCTATGACACTTCCCTCAGTCACTCCACAGCTAACCTTATCACAGCAAGGACTGCCAAAGCTGAATAAGGACAAGAGACTGACACTCTTTAATGATGATTCTTTAGTCACTATCAGGCTACCCCATCAGCTGGGGCCCTAGTCCCTAGTCGGGGAATCCTGAGATTCCCAAACAGACAAGATGGGCCTGACCTCAGATAAATCCCTCTCTCCACTGTCACTGGTGATCTCTATCAGGAACAACACAATAGACCTCTTTGTGGACCCCCATAGGACCTTGAAGGGAGGCTGGACAGCATACTCTTGTCTTCTACCTGAGGAAGATGGTCCTGAAATTGGGGCAGCTTGGAACGTTCCTACTCATGACCACAGAATGTGAGCTCAGATCTACAGGGATGCAGAGGTCACATAGGCTCCTAAGCTGAATATGGACCCCAGATCACATCAAATCAACGTGATTTACAGTCAACAGTATTTATATCCCTTTCCCATATTAGGCAGCTACTCTCTTCCCTGATCCAACTTTCTGGTCCTTTTCCAGCCATGACATAATCTCCCCAGACAATAACTTGGGTCCACCTGCAAATCAGATGTCAGGCTCAAACAACAACAACAACAACACACTAGTATATTATGGGCCCTTTGGAATATACCTAAAATAGGCCAACTAACTATCTAAAAGATGGAGACCCCCCCAATCTTCATCTGCACTAATCCAGTCTTTATGTTCATGAAGAGTCAACACTTTGTATGTTAGCTTTCTTTTCAGCCACCAGGTTCCAGATGCTACCATGATGCCAACCAGATTTCCCAGGACAGACAACACGACCAATGTGTCCTGGAGCCCTGCTTCCCCAGAACCCTGACCCACTGGGGAAAGAGGCTAGAGAGGCAGGCTGGGAGTATGGATCCACCAGTCAACACCCATGTTCAGCGGGGAAGCAACTACAGAAGCCAGACCTTCCACCTTCTGCATCCCACAATGACCCTGGGTCCATGCTCCCAGAGGGATAAAGAATAGGAAAGCTATCAGGGGAGGGTATAGGGTAGAGAGTTCTGGTGGAATTATGTGGAGTTGTACCCCTCTTATCCTATGGTTCTTGTCAGTATTTCCTTTTTATAAATAAAAATAATAAAAAATTAAAATAAATAAAGTAAAATAAAAGAAGAGACCAGCAAGGTGCAGTTACCCAGCCCACATATTCACTGACAAACAGGGTGTGTTTCTCTTAGTTTGTTGGAATTTTTACTTTGGAAAATTTTTTTTTAATTTATTTTATTTATTTTTCCCTTTTGTTGCCCTTGTTGTTTTATTGTTGTAGTTATTATTGTTGTTGTTGTTGTTGGATAGGACAGAGAGAAATGGAGAGAGGAGGGGAAGACAGAGAGGAGGAGAGAAAGATAGACACCTGCAGACCTGCTTCACCGCCTGTGAAGCGACTCCCCTGCAGGTGGGGAGCTGGGGTTCGAACCGGGATCCTTATGCTGGTCTTTGTGCTTTGCGCCACCTGTGCTTAGCCCGCTGTACTACAGCCCGACTCCCACTTTGGAAATTCTTAACGAATCTTTGCATGTGCATTTGGAAGATAATTCAATATGCCACTTCTTTTTTAATAAAAAATATTTATTGATTGATTTTATTTTTCGTTGCCTTTATTTTTTTTGTTGTTGTAGTTATTATTCTTGTTATTGATGTCGTCATTGTTGGATAGGACAGAGAGAAATGGAGAGAGGAGGGGAAGACAGAGAGGGGGAGAGAAAGACAGACACCTGCAGACCTGCTTCATTACCTATGAAGTGAGTCCCCTGCAGCTGGGGATCTGGGGGGCTTGAACCGGTTCCTTAAGCTGGCCCTTGAGCTTTGTGCCACATGTGCTTAACCCATTGAGCTACTGCTGGATTCCAGATATGCCAATTCATAAGCCTAGCCCAGCCTTGATATTTTGCAGCTGAGATCTCTCTTGTCTGTAGAATGCTGGCAAACATGGCCACTGCATCAGTTCCTCCCAACCTGAACACTTGATCTATCATTATTCCAATGCTATGAAGCATCTAGCCCTCCTAGTGTCCACCCTCCTTCTCCTCAGCCCGAGGAGGGGTACTGTCCTTTTTACTCCAAGATGTTCAAAAACAAATGCGTGAGTACTGGTTTGAGGTGAACGCCAGTGTTGTAAGGATGCACCTCTGTTTCAGCACCCTATTCTGTGTCCTGATGTGGATAGGTATTGTCTCTGAGCTGGGAGGCAAAGGTGTGAAGTGACTTCTAATCATTTTCTAGTCATCTTTGATTTTGCCAGGTGAAGCCAAGAGAGTCATTTCTTTAGCCAGGTCTCCTGTCATTACATTGAATGAGTTCCTGCTGGACTGCTGATTAAAAATTTTGTGTAAATACTTAGGACTTTTCATCTTTAGCCTCACTCTCATTCATGATAACCGTGGTTGATGCACTGCTACTGAAATTCTATTTCATATTTTCTCACTTGGAACTGTTCTGGCTTTCACTCCTACCAGCTACTGTAAAATAGACCTTTACAAGGTCAGACATTTGTAATTCTGGGTCTTCTTTAATATTGATTTTTATTATTTTTATATTTTATTTATTTATTACTGGATAGAGACTGAAAGAAATTGAGAGGGGAGGAGGAGGTAAAGAGAGAGAGAGAGAGACAGAGAGAGAGAGAGAGAGAAAGAGAGAGGGAGACCTGTAGCCCTGCTTAACACCTTGTGGAGTTTTCTCCTTGCAGGTGGGTCCTGGGGTTTGAACCTGAGTCCTTGTGCACTGTAATGAATGCACTTAACCAGGTGCACCTGGCCCCTTGTAACAATGGTTCCTTACAAAACGGAGAGTAAACATCCCCTAAATGCCACTGTTGGGTCCAATAAACAAGAACAATGGGTACATGGAGAGGATAAACCAGGTACCTTCAGGTGACATGACGTTTGCAGGTGACAACTCTGTGACACTAAGGCTGTGCACCAAGTAAAAGCACTTTCACCACTGGGTAGAGGGGAGGAGATCAACTGACATCATACCAGACCGCCTGTTTTAATAGGACCACTCACTGGCTACAACTCATCTTCTCTGAGCTACAAGCAAGGACAGGCAACCCCCAACGATGACTGAAAGAAACTTACATTGTGAGCATCAGGTATGATGCATTAGGTATAAAAGGGTTTCAGGTGTTGTGAATAGTATAAACGTTGCTAGGAATGACAAAATAGACTGTGCTTACCTTTTCTGGATAACATGTGGACACCATGCTACGATGCAGGTGAAAACAATGTAGAAGGTCTGCCGGTAGCACAGCAGGTTAAGAGTAAATGGCGCGCAAAAAACAAGGACCAGCTTAAGGATCCCGGTTTGAGCCCAAGCCCAAGCTTCCCACCTGCAGCGGGGGGGGGGGGGGGGGGGTTCACTTCATAGGTGGAGAAGCAGGTCTGCGGGTGTCTATCTTTCTCTCCCCTTCTCTGTCTTTCCCTCCTCTCTCTATCCTATCCAACAACAGGAATGGCAACAATAGCAACAAAAACAATGGCAACAATGGAAAAACAATCTAAACAAAGCTGTCTAAATAATACGAGTGAATTTCTTTGTTGTTTTTCTCTGTTAAATCTCTATTTAAAGACCTTTCTCCCAATGACCCCTGATTGCCCCCCAAGGAATACTTATGGAGTCGACTTTACTTTGAACAATCACTTGGATACATCGTTTTACACATGAGTTTATAACCGACTCCTGGCCAGTGTGATATATTGGGGTGAAATATTGAAGCAAGATTCCCTCTTTGCAGCCTTTCAAATCCTGAAAATCTGTTTCTCTGGAAACAATGAGGAACACTTTAATAGTCAGACAGCAAAATGGAACTTACCCAGAGGAGGCTGAGAGGAAGGATGGAACCTGGGACAAGGTGTGAATTCTGAACCCAGTTGTCTCTGAAGAATTTCTAAGAGATAAAAGAGGAGAGACATGATGTAATCCTATCTCACTGAGGAAGAACCTGAAGACAAAATCAAATTTCAGAGAGAGAGAGAGAGAATATGTGTGTGTGTGTGTGTGTGTGTCGATGCAGTTGTTGACACAGAAATTGAAATCAGAGCCTATTTGTGACTCTTCACCTAGATCTGGTTAATATATAAGTCCAACAAGATTCTAAGTTTGTGTTCTGTGCATATATATTCCATACTGGAAATCAATTTTTCAATTTTATTTATTCATTTATTTATTTATTTATTTATTTTATGTATTGTATTGAGACAGCCTGAAATTGAGAGGGCAGGGGAAGATAGAGAGGGAAAGAAATAGAGAGACACCTACAGCCCTGCCTTATCACTCACAAAGCTTTCCCCCTGCAGGTGGAAACCAGGGGCTTGAACTTGGGTACTTTGACACTTATAACTTGTGCACTCAACCAGGTGTACCAACACTTGGCCCCTGGAAATCAGTTTTGTTCTACTGACAGAATGTAAACATGCCATTACACTTTGTGAATGAACTCCAAGTAGAAAAAATGCAGAAATAAATAGAATAAGACAAGAAGTGAAAATAAAAAGACAAAAAGTAAAATGTCTACATTTAGACATGTAACATCCATTCACATTACATTTGTCATAAATTCACCAAACTTATTATGATCAGAACCAGACATTAACCAAAATCATCTGGAATATATATAAATATATATTCCATGCCGGGCTAGCCTGAGAGTGCTTCTTCCCAAGCAAGTGCTCTCTGGGTTGGAGAGAACTAGCCTGGAGCCAACCTAGGCTGCTGTGTGGGAGAGGGATCAGGAACTCGCGCGGGGCTAGAGTCGCAGGAGAGAGACTCTGAGACTCGCGGAGCGGGAACGCAATCCAATGTTTTTAATCAGAAAAGAAGATTCTTTTATACTTGCCATGAAGGAAGTGGTAGGGTGGAAAACAGGATATGACTAGTGTTGTTTTTGCTGGGCTCGCTTAGCGGGCAGGAAACAGGGACGACCAGGGACTCAGGGCTGAGTGGAGAAGCAGTATTTCTTTATTCACAAGAGAGCGGGGATACAGTTTAAAAAACTAATCTAATCTAATCACAACCTCATTCTGTCCTGTATCCTTCTCCTCCAGTGGCAGCCTCAGGAACCAAGGGAGAATACCTACGTAGGATAGGGGGTTTGGAGAAGGGAAGAGCTCGGACCAGCGAGGACTAAACCAAAATCTCCCGGAGGCAGGGGGAGCGAGACCAAACCAATGTCACAGAATGACCATGTAAACAGACCACAACGTTAAGCAATGTAACAGAAGGGCTCCCAGAAGCAGAACTAGAAGCCTACCAACAGACTAGGAGAGGGGGTGGAGTGGAAAAAGAGCTTGAACCAGTGGGGAATTAAACCAGTGCGGGTCTCAAACAAAACAATGATTATGTAAATAGACCACAGTGTCAAGCAATGCAGGGGAACAGAAGCAGAATTAGCCAAAGGAGAAATGATGGCCAACAATTCCACATATGTGTGTGTGTGTGTTTTACATAGTTATGTGTGATGTACATAGCTTATATAGCTATATATTATTGGGAAGGTACAAACTAACATAAATAAACTATAAAATGATGACTGAAGATCTGTGAAATGATTGCACATGCTTAAATGCATTAAAAACTTAATATATATATATATATATATATATATATATATATATATATATATATATATATCTTCACATGGCGTTTCAATTTTTAATTAAATTTTAGTGGGTTTTTTTATTTTTTAAAAATTTTTATTATCTTTATTTTACTTACTGGATAGTGACAGTCATAAATAAAGAGGGAAGGGGATGATAGAGAGGGAGAGACAGAGACACCTGCAACACTGGTTCACCACTTGCAAAGCATTCCCCCTGCAGGTGGGGACTAGGGGCCTGAACCGGCATTTTTGTATACTATAACATGTGTGCTCAACCAGGTGCGCCACCACCCAGCCCCATTAAAGTGGCTTTTTACATGGGACTCTCAGAATATATATTACATTTTATTTTATGATTGTGGAGATGTATTTCCTGTTAGACCTTCTTTTCCTACTTTTGTTGGCTTCTAAATGCTTGAGACCAGGATAGACCGAAGCAATACATTGTGCATGTCCTCCAGAGCTGTGTGGCATGAGTGGTATTCAAGTGAATCGTGCCCTGCTCTGGTTGATTTCACTGGAACTTCTGTTGCCTGGGATTTGGATTCTAGTGAAATGTGACTCTGTTCAGTGACTCTGTTCATTGTCCCCTGGTGAGGCATTGTCACCTGGGAATAAAAAACCAGTGTCACTGAACTTACCATATATTTGAAAGCCATGAATGTGAGGCTCAGTAGGCTAGAAGGTAATCAAGAATGACCAACCAAACAATGGGGACAACACATGTTCTGACTTTTTTCAGTGAAAAAACCCAAGTGCATTCACATAGGCAGGGAACATCCTTTGTATCCCATAAGATACACAACCTTTTGTGTCCGAACTGTAGGTCAGCATCAGGTATCTCCTGAGATCGCTGCAGGAGCCAGGGCTGGTGTTTCACCTCACTCTTAAAGAGAAAGGTTTTGATTGTCAGAACAATGGAAGGCTGCGCTCTTCTCCAGAGAGAGCTTTCTATTTCAGAAGCATCATTTGTTTCTGTCAGTATTCTATGTTCTGGTAAAGCCATCCAGGTACTTATGAGCAGGTGGTAGCCCTGAAGCATTATCATATATGTATGTATATAAAAAAATAAGGGGGGAGGGACTAAGTTGTAGTGGCTTATCTCCTAGGAAATAAAGAAAAAAAATACAATGAAAACATCAATGTCTGGAGTGTCTAATTTTCTTTACACAGCACAAGCACAGTCAATATTACTCAATTATTCAGTGGAGAGTGAGAAGTGCAAAGGAGGTATCAACAAAGCCCTTGCCTTTCTTAGGATTGTAGACAGTGGTAGCTACAGAAACAGGCCTGGAATAACAGTTGTTTCTTCTGGTCTGTGACATTGTCAAAGGAAGTCTGTGCAATAAAAGGTCTACCACTTAGTTGCTGGCTCTTATTTGCCTTCCTCTGCCTCCCGCTTCATGCTATCTGGTTTTTGTGTGCCGGTACTAGCATTTTACATTAAATTAAGTAAGTCTGAAAGAAACTGTCAGCAACTATCTATGCTTCATGATGGTCTATGTGGAGAAGCTGCCACCTGATACATTTACTTAGTCAAGGTTTTGCATTTCTACTGGGTTCAGCTTTGCCGTCATCTATATTCTAATAGTGTGATTTATTTAAATGTTCCAACTTGTTCACAGAAGGTTCTTCTCTTTTTTTCTTTTACATCTTGTGCTGTATCTATAATTATGTCACCTTGTCAACTATTAACAACTTTTAAAATTGATCTTAACAAGGCCTGCATAATTGTTAATAGCCTTTACAAAAGATAGAGAGAGAGTGTGTGTTAATATCTGGATTTTGATCTTCAGATTATCTTTTATTTTCTTTCATTTATTGTATTCTGACTGTTAGAATTTCCTGCCAGCTACTTGCTTTCTTTAGATGCGCATTGTACGCTGTTAACAGCTTTTCTTTTGCTCACTGACTTTTTTGGTTTATTTAGACAGTATTCTTTTTATTTTATTTTATTTTATTTTATTTTATTTTATTGTTATTTATTTCTTTATTGGGGAATTAATGTTTTACATTCAACAGTAAATACAATAGTTTGTACATGCATAACATTCCCCAGTTTCCCATTTAACAATACAACCCCCACTATGTCATTTATCAGCCTTCATGGACCTGTATTCTCCCTACCCACCCACCCCAGAGTCTTTTACTTTGGTGCAATACGCCAATTGCATTTCAGGTTCTACTTGTGTTTTCTTTTCTGATCTTGTTTTTCAACTTCTGCCTGAGAGTGAGATCATTCCATATTCATCCTTCTGTTTCTGACTTATTTCACTCAACATGATTTTTTCAAGGTCCATCCAAGATCGGCGGAAAACGGTGAAGTCACCATTTTTTACAGCTGAGTAGTATTCTATTGTGTATATATACCACAACTTGTTCAGCCACTCATCGGCTGTTGGACACCTGGGTTGCTTCCAGGTTTTGGCTATTACAAATTGTGCTGCCAAGAACATATGTGTACACAGATCTTTTGGGATGGATATGTTGGGTTCTTAGGATCTATCCCCAGGAGAGGAATTGCAGGGTCATAGGGTAGGTCCATTTCTAGCCTTCTGAGAGTTCTCCAGTCTGTTCTCCACAGAGGTTGGACCCATTGACATTCCCACCAGCAGTGCAGGAGGGTTCCTTTGACCCCACACCCTCTCCAGCATTTGCTGCTGTTACCTTTTCTGATGTATGACATTCTCACAGGAGTGAAGTGATATCTCATTGTTGTCTTGATTTGCATTTCTCTGACAATCAGAGACTTGGAGCATTTTTTCATGTGTTTCTCAGCCTTTTGGATCTCTTTTGTGGTGAATATTCTGTCCAAGTCCTCCCCCCACTTTTGGATGGGGTTATTTGTTGTCTTGTTGTTGAGTCTGGCAAGCTCTTTATATATGTTGGTTATTAAATGTGTGGCATGTAAAGATCTTCTCCCATTCTGTGAGGGGTCTCTTGGTTTGGGTAGTGATTTCTTTTGCTGTGCAGAAGCTTTTTAATTTGATGTAGTCCCATAGGTTTATACTTGCCTTAGCCTTCTTTGTAATTGGATTAGTTTCATTGAAAATGTCTTTAAAATTTATGTGGTAAAGAGTTCTGCCAATATTTTCCTCTAAGTATTTGATAGTTTGTCATCTAACATCCAAGTCCTTGATCCACTGGGAATTTACTTTTGTATTTGGTGAAATATAGTATACATGGAAAAACCTAAGGAATCCAGTAAGAAGCTTTTGGAAATCATCAGGCAATACAGTAAGGTGTCAGGCTATAAAATTAACATTCAAAAGTCAGTGGCATTCCTCTATGCAAACACTAAGTTAGAAGAAATTGAAATCCAGAAATCAACTCCTTTTACTATAGCAACAAAAACATTAAAATATCTAGGAGTAAACCTATCCAAAGAAGTGAAAGACTTGTATACTGAAAATTATGAGTCACTACTGAAAGAAACTGAAAAAGACACAAAGAAGTGGAAAGATATTCAATGTTCATGGGTTGGAAGAATTAACATCATCAAAATGAATATTTTACCCAGAGCCATCTACAGATTTAATGCTATCCCCATCAAGATCCCAAGCACATTTTTAGTAGAATAAAACAAATGCTAAAAATGTTTATCTGGAACCAGAAATGACCTAGAATTGCCAAAACAATCTTGAGAAAAAAGAACAGAACTGGAGGCATCACACTCCCAGATCTCAAACTGTATTATAGGGCCATTGTCATCAAAACTGCTTGTTACTGGAACATGAATAGACACACTGACCAGTGGAATAGAATTGAGAGCCCAGAAATGAGGCCCCACACCTATGGACATCTAATCTTTATTTTATTTTGTTTTAAAACTAGAGCACTGCTCATCTCTGGATTATGAAGATGCAGAGGACTGAACCTGAGACCTTAGAGTCTCAGGCACGAGAGTCTCTTTGTATAAACACTATGCTATCCCCTCACCCACTTTTGTGGTTTATTTAACAAAATCACATGAAGTCTATGCATCTTTAAATTATTGCACTTATTGTGTACATAACATATGTCTGGCTGCATAGTATTTTTTAATATCAGTTATTCTTTTAAATGTATACTATCAGGGGAAGGAGCTGGCACACCTGGTTAAGCTCTCCCATCACAGTGTGCAAGGACTCAGGTTAAAGCCCTTGCCTCCTGCCCCCAAGGGGAAGGCTTCACAAATGGTGAAGCAGGGCTGCAGGTGTCTCTTTGTCACTTTACCTCCCCCCCTCAAATTTTCTATCTCTATTCAGTAATGAAAATAATTTTTTGAAAAAAAATGTAAAATTACAGTATTTTCTCATTGAAACTGTGACTAGCTTATCTGACAGGTCCTTGGTTTCTTTTACCTGAATGCTAACAGGTGAGTGAGCTGTATTGAGCTAGCCAAAAAAGTGGGGTTTCTCTGTCTCGCCACCTAAGTATGCCACTGTTTGATGTTTTTTTAGACTATTCTATTAAATTAATATATGTTTAGAATTTCTATATATTGAAAAGGGATCAAGATATTTATTACACACACACATATTATCATCATCATATAATAATAATGAGTCCTTCTCAAATCCTGGATAGGGGTAATACCTAGGTTTTTGTTAAAATTTCATTATTGAAGGATTGATGGTTTACAGTCCACAGAAGTATACATGATAGTTTGTACATGAGTAACATGTCTCATTTATCCACGTAATAATTCAACCCCCACTAGGTCCTCCTCTGCCAACCAGTTCCAGGACCTGAACGCCTTCCCCACCCTACCCCAGAATCTTTTACATTGTTGCAATACACCAACTCTCCTCCAAGTTCTGCTTTGTGTTTTGCCTTCAGTTTATGCTTTTCAACTTCTGTCCACAAGTGAGATCATCCCATATACATCCTTCTCTTTCTGGTTGATCTCACTTGACATGATTCCTTCAAGATCCATCCAAGATGAGGTGAAGAAGGTGGATTCCTTATTTTTAATAGCTGAATAGTATTCCATTGTATATGTACCACAACTTTCTCAGCTACTCATCTGTTGTTGGACATCTGGGTTGCTTTGAGGTTTTGACTATTAAAAATTGTGCTGCTATGAACATAGGTATACACAAATATTTTTGGATGCATGTATTTGACTCCTTAGGATATACCCCCAGGAGAGGAATTGTAGGGTCATAGGGCAGGTCCACTTCTAACCTTATGAGAGTCTCCAGACTGTTCTCCACAGGGGAGACCTATTGACATTCCCACCAGCAGTGCAGGAGGGTTCCTTTTCCCCCACAGCCTCTCCAGCATTTGCTGCTGCAACCTTTTCTGGTGTATGACATTCTCCCAGGAGTGAAGTGGTATCTCATTGTTGTCTTTATTTGCGTTTCTCTGACAGTCAATGACTTGGAGTATATATTTTCATGTTTGTTCACCTATTGGATCTCTTCTGTAATGAATATTCTGTTCATATCCTCTCCCTTTTTTTTTTGGATGGGGTTATTTGTTTTCTTGTTGCTGAGTTAGGTGAGCTCTTTATATATTTTGGCTATTGGCATCTTGTCTGATCTATGCTATGTAAAGATCTTCAACCATTCAGTGAGGACTCTCTTTGTTTGGGTGGTGATTGCTTTTGATGTACAGAAACTTTTTAATTTAGTGTAGTGCCATTGGCTTATTTTTGTTTTAGTCTTCTTTGCAGCTGGATTCATATCACTGAAGTTGCCTGTAGAACTTATATGGAAAAGACGTCTGCCAATATTTTCCTCTAAGTATTTGACAGTTCCTGATCTAACTTCTAAGACCTTGATCCATTTGGAGTTTACCTTCTACATAGTAAAATAGAGTGGTTCAGTTTCATTTTTTTCTGCAAGTTTCAACCCAAGTTTTCCAAAACCATTTGTCAAGACCTAGGTTTTTTATCCTACCTCTATCATTTGATATCTAAATGACTTTAGACAGATTTCTAAACTCTGTTCACAGTAACTCAACTTTTATTTATTTATTTATTTATTTTACTAGTAATTGGTATTACACATATAAATATGTAGGTGAGCTATCTGCCAGCTCTGGTTTTTTCCTGTGAATCACATCCTTCATAATTTCCTCAGCCTTTTAAATGTATAATTTCACTGCCTCTTTGGTTCCGTAATTATTTGGTACATCTAAACTCTTTTATTTCTATTCTAATAAATTCTGCATTTAAAAAAAATATCATACAGCTTCTAGTGGAGAGGATGGGATATGGCACATTGGTGGTGGGAATTTTGTTCATAATGTCCCTCTTATCCCCACATCTTGCCTATCAGTATTAAAATCAGTAATAATAATAATAATAAGAAGAAGAAGAAGAAGAAGAAGAAGAAGAAGAAGAAGGAGAAAAGAAGCTTAAAAATAAGAAAACAGAAAGCAGAACTTGGACTGGAGTTGGTGTACTGCACCAAAGTAAAAGACTGTGGAGAGGTGAGGAGGGTTCATGTCTTGGAACATGATGGCAGAGGAAGATCTAGTGGGGGTTGACTGTTATGTGGAAAACTGAGAAATCTTACATGTGTACAAATTACGGTAATTTACTGTTGACTGTAAACTATGAATCTCCAAATAAAAACTAAAACTAAAAATAAAAAATACAATTTAAAAATGGAAAAATGAGCACCAGTAACAGTGGATTCATATGCCAGCAAGAACTCTGGAGGCAAAATAAGTGATATATATATATATATATATATATATATATATATTAAATAAAATAAATAACAGTAGGGAAATTTTTTAAATCATAGAGCTGATGATTTATAAATCTGACTTTCTTCAGCAGTATTTCATGAGAATAAACTCACATTAACAAATTTGGATGAAAGACCGAGATGGATATTGCAGAGCCTGTTAGAACAGCAACTTGTAAACTTGGTGTTTCAGAGGCCAGATGTTTGATCCTTGGCAAAATTTTATACTGGAGCTGGGTTGTATTTTGGCCTTCTCTTTCTTAGATATCTGTCTCTCTGTCTCTGCCTCCTCATGTGCACATACAATCAATAAATCTGAACAGAAAGTAAAACACGTAACTAGACTACAGTCATTTTCAAAGCTAAGTAAAAATATAAAAAAGGGACCTTTCAAAGTTAACCCAATTATCAAATAATGTGATAATAACAATAACTTTCTATTGTCTTCTTGAACCCTAAGACAGCAGGAACCTCACATTTCCACTATAGAGCCTGTATTTCCCCCAGTCCTGGAACCTTAGGGTACGGCCCACTTTCCTGCATGCTGCTCTCAATTCATACCAAATAATATTGCATCCGCCACAGATCACAACCTAATCAATGCAACGAGTGCCACCTCAGCATACTTCACTTTAGACTGTGTCCAGAGACATCAGCCACCAGATTCCAGATGCCAGCATGATGCCAACCAGAGTTCCTTGGACAGAGGATCCCACCAATGTGTCCTGGAGCTCTGCTTCTCCAGAGACCCACCCTACTAGAGAAAGAGAGAGAGAGGCTGGGAGTATGGATCAACCTGTCAACACCCATGTTCAGCAGGGAAGCAATGACAGAAGCCAGACCTTCCACCTTCTGCATCCCACAATGACCCTGGGTCCATACTCCCAGAGGGATACAATATAGGAAAGCTGTCAGGGGAGGGGATGGGATACAGAGTTCTGGTGGTGGGAACTGTGTGGAGTTGTACCCCTCCTATCCTAAGGTTTTGTTAATGTCTCCTTTTTAAATAAATAAATAAATAAATAAATAAATAAATATACTTAAAAATAAAATAAATCTGAACAGAAAGTAAAATACATAACTAGACTACAGTCATTTTCAAAGCTGAGTAAAGTAAAAATATAAAACTTCAGCTTTCTCTTTTTTAAGTCCTTATTAACTGTTTATTGATTCCGTATAGAGACAGAGATAAATTGAGAGGGGAGAAGAAGATTCAGAGGGAGACAGACACCTGCAGAACTGTGCCACCACTTATAAAGCTTCTCCCTGCAGGTGGGGACCTGGGGCTTGAACCTGGGTCCTTGTGCATTGTCATGTGTGTACTCAGACAGGTGCGCCACCACCCGGCCCCTAAAATCACAGTTTTCAGTCATTGCATCTTATTTCCTGGTCAGAGATATCAGATCTCCTACCTGGTTTGAAAAGTGTTCAGGCATTGTTCATGCTTAGCACTCACCTTTTTATCTTCTTTATTTATGAGATCTAGCAGATAATTTTAAACTGTTATTCTTTTCTCAATTTTTCTTCTTTGAAAACTTCACCTCTTTTTCTCTCTAGCTACTGCTTAGGAAATTTCCTTTGATTTGTCTTCCACTTCTCTGAATCCCACTTTCAGTCTTTCTCATCTGTCTATACTCACATTTCCCCAATCTTCTTCTTCTAGCGTTTGCCCTTCTTCCTTAGCCAGTCAACAGCGTCAGGTTGAACCTGATGTAAAGTTTCGCGACCTCCTTTGAATCTTGAGAGGTGGCAGTCATTGACTATGTGGGTCATAGTCTGTCTGGAGCCGCAGGGGCAGTTCGGGTCGTCTCTGGCTCCCCAGCGATGGAACATAGCGGCACACCGGCCATGGCCTGTTCCATAGCGATTGAGGAGGGCCCAATCATAACGTGCTAGGTCAAAGCTGGGTTGACGCTCACAGGGGTCTGTGATGAGGTGTTTGTTCTTGACCTCAGCTGACTGCCAACTCTGTTTCCAAGAGACTGGAACAGAGAAGTTCAGTGTAGGCGTAGGGGACCAGATTGGGTGACGAGACGTCAAGCGTTGGACAGGGTGGGCGAAGATATCCGCGTATATTGGCAGGTCTGGTCGAGCATAGACGTGGGAAATGAACTTAGATGATGCCGCATCCCGACGAATATCTGGTGGGGCGATGTTGCTAAGAACTGGCAGCCATGGAACCGGGGTGGAACGGATGGTTCCAGAAATGATCCTCATGGAGGAATATAATTTGGAATCGACCAAGTGGACATGGGGGCTACGGAACCATCCTGGGGCACAGTATTCTGCAGTGGAATAGCATAATGCCAGAGATGATGATCATAGTGTGGAAGCGCTCGCACCCCATGAGGAGCTGGCCAGTCTTGCAATGATGTGATTCCTTGCGCCCACCTTTGCTGCAGTTTTTATGAGATGTTCGTGAAATGACAGAGTGCGATCGAGAGTAACGCCAAGATAGACTGGCTGGGCTTCATGCCGGATTCTCGTATCGCCAAGCTGCACATTAAGCTCACGCGAGGCCGAGGCATGGTGTAGATGGAAAACAGATGATACCGTTTTTGCAGTGCTAGGGATTAGTCGCCATTTTTTACAGTAATCAGATATCAGAGACATGTCTTTCGTGAGTGTTTCCTCGAGGATGTTGATTTCCCCAATCATTTCCCCAATGATTTCTTTTGATTCAAAAGTGTAACATTTTACTACTTTTTTCCCCCCAAATCTCCAATCTCATATTGTTTTTCCCCTTTGAGATTTTTGTATTGGTAATGTTAATTTTATTTTCATCTTGCAAGCGTAGTAGTAAAATTATTTTAGCCTATGCACTTTAATCATGTCTGCTAATCCCCATACCTGCACAGAATTCCCATGTGTCTTTGATAGTCTACAGCTGTGGTTATTTGTAGGCCTGTTGGGAACTCAAGAGGGAAAGCTTTCTTCTCATTCTCTGCACTGTTGGCTACAGGGAGTCCACGGATCTGTTTCTCTAGTGCTACTGAATACGACTGCAGAAGATCCAAACCACTTTTACGTCACTTCTCCCAGCTTACCTGCTACAGGACAGGGTTCCCTGAAGTCAACACCACTGTTGGCATTTCAGTCTTTCAAACACTCCCCTTTCTTTCTTTCTTTCTTTCTTTCTTTCTTTCTTTCTTTCTTTCTTCTTTCTTTCATTTTTATTTTTTTATTTATTTGATTTATTTATTCCCTTTTGTTGCCCTTGTTTTTTTCTTGTTGTAGTTATTATTGTTGTTGTCGTTGTTGGATAGGACAGAGAGAAATGGAGAGAGGAGGGGAAGACAGAGAGGGGGAGAGAAAGACAGACACCTGCAGACCTGCTTCACCGCCTGTGAAGCGCCTCCCCTGCAGGTGTGGAGCCAGGGTTCGAACCGGGATCCTTATGCCAGTCCTTGTGCTTTGCGCCACCTGCGCTTAACCCGCTGCGCTACAGCCTGACTCCCCTCCCGTTTCTTTATAAAGCAAGGTTGAAACATGTTATTTTCAGAAAGGTGTGGTAGACAGTCATAGGAAATCTTATTCAAACCCTGGACCAGAGTATTGGTATTTATTGTCATGGTCTCTCATGAATAAAGTTATCCTTTAACTTATTTAACTAATTATTTTATATTTACACCATACACTATTAAATTTACTATGAGTTACTGTTAATTATAGACACTAATTATTTAATGTAATTATTTAAAAATTTATATTTACTTATTTTCCATTTTGTTTTTCTGTTGTTTATTATTGTTGTAGTTATTATTGGTGTTGTTATTGATGTTGTTGTTGGCTAGGACAGAGAGAAATGGAGAGAGGAGGGGACGACAGAGAGGGGGAGATAGAGAGGGGGAGAGAAAGAAAGACACCTGCAGACCTGCTTCACCACCTGTGACTCAACTTCCCTGCAGGTGGAGAGCTAGGGGCTCAAACTCGGGATCTTAGTTAGGCTGGTCCTTGCCCTTAGCACCATGTGAGCTTAACCAGCTTCACTGCTGCCGGACTCCCCTTTCAATGCAATTATTATTAGTTATTCTTTAAGTTAGCTGAATTAGAGAAATACCTTGATTTAAAATTCTGTCGCTGAGAACTAGCAGTGTAATCCTACTTGTGTATTCCATACACCCACACCCTAATACATAGCATCCCATATACCTGCAGTTCAATCCCATGACATTACACACTGTTATGATAGATCTACCTTCCTGCAAGGAAATGCAAAAGGGAAGAGTCTGACTTGATCAGAAATGAGGACTCAAACTCATACTTAACACACAGTGCAGTGCCCGCAAGTGAAATGTGTTCCCATATATCTGATCCATTCATTCTCTGTAGAGGATAGAGCTAGAAAAATATACACATGCTATTTCTCATATATTAAAGTCAAAACTAATATATCAAAGCATTGGCAGGACTATCCAGGCCCTTCTACCAGTGCTCCAGGGGAGAACCCTTCCCACTGCTGGAGCTTCTGGAGGCTCTTGGATTTGCTGACTGGCCTATGCAAGGCTTGCACCTGCTCCCGTGGTCCTTGCACATGGTCTCTCTCTCCCATAGCTCAAACCCAACCCTTGTGTGCCTTTAGAGACAAGGGTCTCTAAAATGACTCATTCTAAATTCTTGATCAGTCATAAAGACACTCGATTTCACATCCAAGTAAAACAAGCATAAAACAAGCATTTTCTTTTCTTTTCTTTTCTTTTCTTTTCTTTTCTTTTCTTTTCTTTTCTTTTCTTTTCTTTTCTTTTCTTTTCTTTTTTGCCTCCAGGGTTATTGCTGGGCTTGGTGCCTGTACCATGAATCCACTGCTCCTGGAGGCCATCTTTATCCCCTTTTGGTGTCCTTGTTATTGTAGCCTTGTTGTGGTTATTATTGTTGTTGTTGATGTCCTTCATTGTTGGATAGGACAAAGAGAAGTGGAGAGAGAAGGGGAAGACAGAGAGGGAGAGAGAAAGACAGACACCTGCAAACCTACTTTACTGCCTGTAAATCGACTCCCCTGCAGGTGGGGACCCAGGGCTCGAACCTGGATCCTTATGCTGGTCCTTGCGCTTTGTACCACTTGCGCTCAACCCGCTGTGCTACCGCCCAAACCCCAAGCATTTTTTTCTGTGTGTGTGGGTGGTGGTATAACTACCTAATCCATCCAGTCTTTTACTTGTGCTAAGTCATAAAAATTCTAGAATCAAATATTTGGCAAAGGAAGAAGTTGACTTTCTACTAAAGAGATTAAGATACTGCTTCCAGAGAAAGTGAAGGGTGAGGAGGCACCACAGAGGCCAATCTGCAAGTGCATCAAGAAGGGAAAGTCTGTGGGATTGAGAGGAGTACACTTTGACATGAATAGCAAGTAAGAAGATTCACGTGAAACACACAACACAGGGCTGTTTCAGTACTCAAATACTATTGTTATTTTCACTATTGTTGAACAAAAGATTCCAATTTTCTAATGCATTTGTAGCCAGTTTTGAAAATTATTCTAGTGGAACTCTCCTACTCTTTGGTTAAATAATAGATGTTTAAGAAAATTGCAAAAATGTTCACATTGAAGAATGTGATTTTTATTATCTGCATAGAAAAAAAGGGAAATTTAATTGGAATTCTATTATGGGAAGTTCCCAATTAATCCTGTGGCTTGCTTAAGTTTACTATACACTTTTTTCAAATAAATCACACAATAATTCTATGCCTTAAAAGAAAAATTACCAGTACTTCAAATACAATTCCTGTTAGAATGAACATTCATAAAAATCTTAATTTATATTTTATCTAAAATATTTCTAGCACATAGGATATGTGCAACATGTACATAAAATACACATTTCAATGTTTTGAAAACTGTTAGGGTCATTTTTTATTTCAATTCTCTGAGTGGGATTTGAAACTAATTTTGTGCTACTGAGATATTTAGGAAAAATATTGAAATCTTAGGGAGATGAGATAAAATAATATTAAACATATTTTAACTAAACATCTTAAAATAAAATATCCCAGAACTCGCTTGAATTAATTATATCTCAGTAGTTTCAACTTGATGTTAAATGCACATATTTATCAGCTTACTATTGAATGTTAGGTAGAATTTAACAAAAACCATTAAAAAAGGGGTTTTTTTCAAAGGAGAGATGGAGAAGGAATTGGGTGGATTGTTAGTCATGTTCTAGTTAATTCAACTCATCTTTAAGCACTCAAAAATAAATAACAAAAAATCTTTTGAATAAAAGGAGAATATTTTGAAAAGGGGTTGTGTGGGACTGAAGAAGCTATATTTTACTTAATCAAACATCATATATATTATTCCTTATCAATTTGTTTGGATCTTATATACAGTGGTATTTAACACGTGTGCATTACAGCAAAGACTTTCTCAATTTAAGTAAATGTAAACAGAACCATTGGAAGTCCAATTGCATAGATAAAAGATGAACAATTTATAGAAATGTGACTTTGGTTATTAATGCACCTGGGTAACTTTCACTCTACTCAGAAGAAAATAAAAATACCAGAGTACAAGATGAGGCATCCTATGCTGAAGATTGAATACATCAGTGGCAGCTGAGTGAATGCTCCCCAGTTATAAATCATTTGTGAATCTTCAACTGGTATAAGATATTCAGCAACTGTTTGGCAATAAAATTACATCAAATAGCATACATCATGGTGATGTTTTGTATTATAAATCGTAGCCTTGGGATTTTTAAAGTAAACCAAGATCCCAAATAACTTGGTTATAATAATAATAATCTGTTGTTGTCTTAAACTCTAAGTCCCAAGGAACCTTCTTTATTCTCTTTAAAACCTATATTTCTCCTAGTCCTGGAACCTCCAGAACTTTGTATTTCTTCATGTTTTTCCTCTTGATGGCCTAACCTGTGACACTGCCTCTGCTGACCTCAACTAAACCAGTGCCACCACGCCATGCTTCACTCTGGACTGTATCCAGAGACACCAAGCCTGGGATGTCAACCTTGCAACTCCAGTAATCTGGTGAGGCCTTTCCTAACACATGGGGCTCCCTAGTTCCATTTCAAATGGAACATTCCCTAACAAAGTTGCAGACCCTAGATATAGACCAGAGCCTAAGGGGCAGGGTGTATGTGCACATGTATCTATAAGTTAGCAGAAAATATAGACCTCACAGTAAAAGTGTCCTAGATATAGACCAGAGCCTAAGGGGCAGGGTGTATGTGCACATGTATCCATAAGTTAGCGGAAAATATAGACCTCACAGTAAAAGTGTCCTAGATATAGACCAGAGCCTAAGGGGCAGGGTGTATGTGCACGTGTATCCATAAGTTAGCGGAAAATATAGACCTCACAGTAAAAGTGTCCTAGATATAGACCAGAGCCTAAGGGGCAGGGTGTATGTGCACGTGTATCTATAAGTTAGCAGAAAATATAGACCTCACAGTAAAAGTGTCCTAGATATAGACCAGAGCCTAAGGGGCAGGGTGTATGTGCACATGTATCTATAAGTTAGCGGAAAATATAGACCTCACAGTAAAAGTGTCCTAGATATAGACCAGAGCCTAAGGGGCAGGGTGTATGTGCACGTGTATCTATAAGTTAGCGGAAAATATAGACCTCACAGTAAAAGTGTCCTAGATATAGACCAGAGCCTAAGGGGCAGGGTGTATGTGCACATGTATCTATAAGTTAGCGGAAAATATAGACCTCACAGTAAAAGTGTCCTAGATATAGACCAGAGCCTAAGGGGCAGGGTGTATGTGCACGTGTATCCATAAGTTAGCGGAAAATATAGACCTCACAGTAAAGGTGCTCAGTAGTATGCTGTAAGTAGACTTAGACTCAATAAGAGCAGTAAGTAGAAAGGCCTAAAGAAGATGCCATAAAATTCCTCATCAAATGCTTACTACATAGCCCTACACACCCTCCTCCTACTCCACCGTCCTCAGTCATCTTAACTTTAACTTCATCCGTGAAAGTAAGGCCTATGAAAGCTAGATAAGACCAAGAGACCAGCAGCTTTAATGATGGCCTTTTTGGTCCACTCTGAGACACCCCATCCTCTGGGACCCTAGTAAGGGAATCCTTGGAGTCCTATATTAATATGATGGGTCTAGATGTCTCAAAGATCATTGATCCTCTTCACCATCACTGGTCACCTCCATAAGGAACATCATCATAAACCCTCTTGTGGGTCTCTCTAGGACCTGACCCTCACTGTAGAGCAGCAATGGTAAGGAATGCCCCACTCTCTCTGAAGGGAGGCTGGGTCATCCTGCCCTGTCAGGAAGAAGACCAGCCCTGACATGAGTGCAGCCTAGAATGTTCCGAGCCATGGCATGGACTGTGAGCTCAGATTGACAGGGACTCAGAGGTTACACAGGTCCCTGTGCTGACTATGAATAGACATGGGCCCTGAGTCAGATCAATGAAGTTAACAGTTAGCTGTGTTTATATAATTTTCTCATATTTGAAAACTATTATCTGCCTTAATCCAGCATTCTAGTTCTATTAGCAACTCTCATACATGTTCTCAGTCAATACTTTCAGTCCACCTTCACTTTGTAAAGTTATAGGGCCCTGGGAACATACCTAAAATAGACTTCCTAGCTTCTTCCCACTTAGGAACTCCTAGTTTCATCTGTTCTGTTTCTACCTTTGGGTGCCTGTTCATTAAACAATGTACTTTATTTATCAGCCACCAAGTTGCAGATGCTACCATGACACCATCCTGACTTCCCCAGACAGATGACCTCACCAATGTGTTCTGGAACCTCAACTCTCTAGAGCCTCACCTCACTAGGGAAAGACAGAAACAGGCTGGAGGTGTGCCAATGCCCATGTCTAGCAGAGAAGCAATTACAGAAGCCAGAACTCCCATCTCGTGTACCCCATAATCTTTGGCTCACAATCCCAGAAGGATAAAATATAGGGAAGCTTCCAAAGGAAGGGTTGGGACATGGAACTCTGGTGGTGGGAACTGTGTGGAATTGTACCCCTGTTATCTTGCAATCTTGTTCATCATTATTAAATCACTAATAAAGTTATTTAAAACAATGAACTTCTGCAAACCTAGTGTGTCCTTCTACCTCTGTAATCACGGAGACATATCCGAGCTTTTTCCTCCAGAGCAGGAAAAAGGATGCCCCTTGTGGGAAGGTTCAGCTCATCCCAGTTCACTCCAGATTTGCCATATTTCACAGTAACTGTCACACTGTTTTGGCTTTAACCTGCCCTAAGAAAACCCAGATGTGTATAAACAATGCTTGAAGTTTAACCAGAAGAATCACTGAGTCTTCGAATGAACATACATTTCTATATTCTCAGATGATTTCCAGATCAGAGACTACATTTTAAGAACCACTGATTTGGTGTCAGGGGCCTGGGTCTGAAAAGAAAGGATGAGGGTCTGGGTAGTGGCAGTCCTATGAATGAGTCATGAGTTCTCTCTTTTCTCCTACTGCTGTTTCTCAGCAGTAAAAACTCAAACTGACAGCTAAGGGACAAGGTGGAGATGACTGTGAACAAGATCTTCCATCATAGGGCACGTAACAAACACTTACTCACTGCAACTGAGACACCTCATGTCCTCATGTGCCCAGAGTCCCTACAGAAAAAGCACCGGACACAGACAGAATTTGCAGATTTCAAATCCACAGTCCCCTCCATTCCCCATTCAGGAATCCAACCCCCTCTTTCTTACTGTTATAATGAAATAGCATTGAGCAAAGTGGCATCACTCTGTTGGTAGGCTTCTAATTCTGCTTTTAAAAACCCCTTCTGTTTCATTTGGTTTAATCCCCCCTGCATTCTATTTACATAACCACTGTTAACAAGCACCACCCTCCCTCCAGGGCATTGGTGGTTCAGTGGTAGAATTCTCACCTGCTCCGCCCCCTCTCCTTGTCACACCCTGATTTTCACCAGTCACTTTTCTCTCCACCCTCTCTGTGTCACATCCTGTTCCCACCCTACTGGGCTAGTATATTTATAAGGACAAGATTGTTTGTAGTTTTTAGTTTAGCTTAGCTTGGTATAGATTGCGCTGCGTCCTGCATGAATAAAGAGATACTGCGTACAGCTCAACCATGAGTCCCTGGTCGTCTGTTACCCACCCGTGAAGCCAGCCCGGCGAAAACAACATCACTCAAAAGCTCTCTGCATAAATGAGATAATTTATGTGATGCAAGTTGCATATCTATTGAAACTCCATCTAGAAATGTTTACTACATTATCTTACACAATCAAAGAGCCAAGGGTAGCTACTATTTTGCATCTTAACATTTACATAAATAAATGTATTTTTCAGGTTTCTGAACCTATGCTATGCTGCGCTATAAAAGACTTTAAGGAATAATTAGAGGAGAGCAAATTTATACATAGGTTCTTGATTTTTTATTCTTTTTCTTTCTTTTTATTTTACTTTTTTTTTTCTTTTGCAGTCATAAGGTTATTAGTTCAATGAAGACCGTGACAATACAGACATCTTTTTAACTTGATATCTTCCAGCTTTATATTCTTGGAAATTATATTTTTAGAATGGGTCTTGAAAAACACCAACTTACAAAGTGAACATTCCTTTCAAATGAGATGCAGTTGTTTTTGTACATTGATTTATCAGAGCTGGAAATTTCTCTAACAAAGGAATCAGGATTTCACAGCTAAGCCAGTGCATTATCTGACAAGTGGTCTTGGGGGAAATGGATGGAATAGTGCCACACAAGTGAATGGGGGTTAAGAACAATGGACAAAAGACGGTGTTCTATCTGTGTTCCTGAGACTATTTGAAAAATGCTCCAACAAGTTCTTGTGTGAATTTCAAGTAACACTGCTATTTTTCATTGTCTCATTGTCCAAAATTTGATAAACTACAGAAGTCACTCTGGGATCTCTAATCTTGAAATAGATTATAAATACTTCTCCAACTGATTGTAGGGGTTGATTTTACTAGAGCTTGATACATCTAAGGACTAAGAAAGAATATAAAGTCTATATAGTAGTAAAGTTATTTTTAAATAACTTCAGTCTAGGATCTAGTTAAGTGCATTTGGACCTTGGATTATGTACCATTTAGAGTTTCAGAGTTTGGTGACACACTGATTTATAAGACTAGTCTCGACTTGTTATTTGAACTTATATGTCTAGCCACTGGTTTGGCATCTCCTCTGGGATGTCTAACAGGATCTCAAAGTTAAGATTTACAAACTTTGAAATATTGGCTCACCTCAATTCTGCTCCCAACCATGTTTCCCAACGTTATCTCACTTGTGGTCTAAATTGGCAAGACAAGTCCACCATCCACTTCTAGTGGCAAAGGTTCTGGTATCATATTTCACTCTTTTGCTCACACTTCACATCCAATTCATCACCCAACCTGTCAGATAACCTTTCAAACAGATGCAGAGTCGAACTCCATCAAACCACTTCCATTCTCATGTAGTCCATATCATCAGTCAATATAACTTAAGTTTGTATATTTATTCCTCTGGTGTTCTCCCGTTCCATCCTGTCAAGCCCCACAGTTCAGTCTCACAGAGAAGCCAGTGTGCTCACTTAGAAGAATATCAGCAACAGTTCCACTGCTTACAAGTTTAAGAAGATTCCAAACCTTACTCTGAGCAACCTTTGTGATGACTTCTAAGGTGACGCCCGTTCTGATCTATTCTGGCTACACCATCCATCTCTTTTCTATACTCTCTGTTCTCCATGCACTCATTATCTGCCTTCTTCACCCTAATCTAGGTCCTTGCCAAATACCAGTGATCTTACAGGATTTCCAGGACTACCATATCTGAACGAAAAATCACTTTTTCTCCACCCTTAATCCTAATATGTGTATTAGGATTATGTAAGTATGAATGTATATATTAGGACACACATATGTATATGTTTATATATGAATATACATGCATACATATTCCCTTTTTTATTAATCCCTCAAACTCTTAGGGTTCTCTTTTCCCAGCAGGAAGTATTCCCAGCTCCTGCCCCAAGAATTTAAGCACATGGTAGGCCTTCATAAATATTTGTGGAATGAATTAGGTTAACTACTTTTCTGGTGTCTTTAGTCAAAACTCCCACTGAAATATATGCAGAAACTTTAATCAAATGGTCACGCATGTACACAAAAGATGCCACCAACATTCTTTCTCTGAGCTGAGTACCCTTCCTTGTCACCAATGGAGATTTTAATGCATTTGATCCTATTTCAACTTCTACTATCTAGGACACAAAGTGTTCTGCACGGGTAGAATTTGACAGAAATAATTGTTTTTTAAATTCCCTATGACTATTAGGTGAAGTCAAAGATCTTTACTGCAATGAAGCTTCCTGTTAGGATACTGCTGCCTTTCTGTTATTTATTTATGTAGATTTACTTATCTGTTCCTGAGAAAGGAAAGCAGAGTATCACTCTAGCATATGTCGTACCACAAGTCAACCTCAGGCCCTCATGCTTGCAAGTCCACTGCCCTAACCACTGCCTAACCTCCCCGTCTTTTTTTTTTTCTTTTAAAAATATTTGTTTCTTTACTTGCTCTTATGAGAGATAGAGTGTTAGTCAATTCTGGCATATAATGTCACTCACTATTGAATGGGGGGGGGTCTCAGACATTCACATCATTTGCACTAACATTGAGATAACTTCCCAGACTTCTTAATTTTGTTTATTTGTTCATTGCCTCCAGAGATATCTCTGTGTCTCAGTGCTGATGCTATGAATCCACTGCTCCTGGTGGCCTTTTTTTTTTCTTTCTATTTTATTGGACAGGACAAAGAGAGATTGAGAGAGGAGGAGGAAAGTAGAGAGAGGAAGGAAAAGATAGATACTACAGACCTGCTTTGCCCACTTGTGAAGAGACTTCCCTGCAGGTGGGGAACCTGGGGATCAGGACCCTTATCTGCACCCATTGCACCACTACCCAGCCCCCTCCCTTTTAATTTTTTTCACTGTAACTTCTTGTGGAACTCTGGACATGGGGCTAACATTCTAAGAAGGATCCAGAAGCACAGAGATATAATTGCACATTCCCAAGAAGAAAGGACATTATGTTGCCATACGAGCTTGTAAAAGAGCATCTCCCATAGTCACTGGCCTCAGCTCTACTTAACTGTGGGGCTCTCAAAAAGTGGCTGGTTTCCAATCTTGATGCATGAGTAAAAAGAAAGAGAGTCGCCTGAGCAGGAACTAAAAATAGGACAGTCTTGCTTTATCCTGACATCCCAGCCCTCTCCTGGGAAAACGAGCATCAAACAGGAAGATGGTGCCTCTGTTCTTGTTTATTATCTATGGGGACACTGGTGGCTGGGGCCACTTGAGCTATTTGAAGAGAAGGACCTCTGTGCTCTGAAAGCATGCCAGTGAATATGTAAACATCTATAGGAGGGCTTGGTATTTGGAAAGAGAACAGTAACATTTGTGATGAAGGCTCAGTATTGACTAAACTCTTTAAAGTGCTGGCAGGGAATATTTCTCCCATGAAGCAGTTTGCAGTAACAATTCCTGCTGGGCAAATGGGGCCCTAAGAGGTTGAGGGCTTAATAAAAAGGGGATTTATTTTTGGTCACTTTCTACTCCTCTATGGGTCAGATCCAGCTGCCCCCACACTCATAGAGGGGTCCATCAAATCTGGCTGCTTAAGGAGGAGACTGAAAAGGACAACTTCCTTTCTCCATGCTAGTAAGAAGCCACAGGAAGTACCCAGGTGGTGCAGGAAGCTCTTGCAAAAAAAAAAAAAAGCAGGGACAAACAGCTGCAAGATGTCTCTGAGGTTTCTCACCTAACTTCTACCTGCTGGTTCATAAATACTTTGAGGCATGGTGTCCTTTCTTACTATATAGTGTGGAAGATTAATTTTACATGTTACCACCTAAAGATATCTGGTGGGGGTGGGGTGGGGGTCGGTGGTAGTGCTGCGGGTTAAGCACAGGTGGCACAAAGCGCAGTGATCTGTGTTAAGAATCCCGGTTCGACCCCCTGACTCCCCACCTGCAGTGGAGGGGGTCGCTTCACAGGCAGTGAAGCAGGTCTTTAGGTGTCTGTCTTTATCCCCCACTCTCTGTATCCCCTCATCTCTCCATTTCTCTTTTTCCTATCCAACAACAACAACATCAATGGCAACAATGGCAATAATGACAACAACAAGGGCAACAAAACCAGAAAAAGGTGGCCTCCAGAGGCAGTGGAGTCATGGTGCAGGCACTGAGCCCCAGAGATTGTGGAGGCAAAAAAAAAAAAAAAAAAAAGGAAGAAAAAAAGAAAGAAAGAAAGGAAAGAAAAGAAAAGATATCTGCTAGGAACAAAGTTAGCATCTTACCCTACAGGTGGGGACCAGGGCTTGAACCTGAGTCATTGAGCATGGTCATATACGTGCTCAACCAAGTGCACCGCCACCTGCCCTCCAAAAGCAGCTTTTCAAACTGAAATTTTAGGGTCCCTGAACTTTGTTTGATTGACTATCTTCAGCTGAGTGAAAGAGTCTAATATCCACTTTCAAATGGCCGCCCTGGGCTAAGACAACAATGAATCATCAGCGGGGTTCTGATTTAGCACCTGAAACAGCACCTGGGAGCCTCTGTGCCCTGTGGGGACATGAGCTCTGACTGCTAATCAGGATGGGTTTTGTGTGATGGGGACATCTGTCTAGCAAGAGCTGGATGAAGACTGACAAGTCTTTGACACGTGGGAGACAACTCCACAGCCCTTAGAAAGTAATTGTTTCTGCCACAGTCTGCCTCTCACAAATAGAGGGCAGAAAGTGACTTGGGGTTGAAAGGTGCCATTAGTGGTCTGTAATCCCTAAAATTCTCTTGCCCTCTCCTCTTCTTCTGACAAATGTTATGCCCCCTCTCTCTATCTATGCCAGCCAGGGCATGCGGCCCTTTCCTTTAAATCTGAACTGGTTCCAGAGAAGGAACCTTGGAGAAATTCCTAGGTACACTCCAGCAAAGAAATTTACTTTACATTTACTTTTTTTTCTTTCTCTCATAAACATATCTTGTGGAAAGAAATAGAAGTATCATAAAAAAAAAACTGTTAAAACCAGAGAATGTTTACAAGCAATTCCCAAATCTAGAGATCATTTGGTTTTCTTGAATACATGAATATGTTATAAACTGGTAATATCAGGGTTCTCTGCCCTTAGATGTCTGTCCAAAATGTTTTATGTCATCTGTTGGCAAATGATTTTAACATTCACTTTTCACCTGATATATTTTCCCTCTCGTACAATTCATTTCAGAGGCATAACTTGTTTTCTTTGCTAAGATTTCATTTCCTCCCATCTCAGAATTTGATGAGATCTATTTCTTCGTTCCCCAGCTCCCAGTGAAAGCTGACAACAAGGATCAGACCAAATGTAGCTGTCCTGTATGAAGTAATTCATTCTTGTCAAAGATGAGACATTATTTTTTCCCTTGACACATGATGACGGGTAGTGCTCTGTGCCTTTCACCAGGTACAACTTAACTACTTACAGGCTAAGGCTCATTCTAAGAAATGCACTTTATTTAAAGAACTATAGAAGGTATGTGCAGAAAAAAGGTCACTCCTAATGGTTACAAATAATTTGGGTACTGGGTGGTAGTGCAGTGTGTTAAGCGAACATGGTGCAAAGCAAGAGGAATGGCATAAGGACCCCGGTTCAAGCCCCCATTCCCCACCTGCAGGGGAGTCACTTCACAAGTGGTGAAGCAGGTCTGCAGGTGTCTGTCTTTCTCTCCCCCTCTGTCTTCCCCTCCTCTCTCCATTTCTCTCTGTCCTATCCAACAACAATGGCATCAATAACAATAATGATAACCACACCAATAAAACAACAAGGGTAACAAAAGGGAAAAAAATAGCCTCCAGGAGCAGTGGATTTGTGGTGCAGGCACCAAGCCCTAGCAATAACCCTGGAGGTAATAATAATGATGATGATGATGATAGTAATTTAAGCCGAAGAGATAACATAGTGACTATGCAGAATTATATCGTGCCTGAGGCTCGAAAGTCCCATGATCAACTTCTAGCATTACTATAAAACGGAAAAGTACTCCAGTAAAATAAATATTTAAAAGCAATGTCTTCTGGGGCCAGGTGGTGGCGCACTTGGTCAAGCGCACATGTTACAATGCTCAAGGACCAAGTTCAAGCCCCCAGTCCCCACCTACTGGGGGAAAGCATTGAAAGTGGTGAAGCAGTGCTTCAGACATCTCTGATTCTCCCCCTCAATGTCACCCCTTTCCTTCTCAGTGCCTGACTGTTTCTATCCAGAAAAAAAAAAAAAAAAAAGCACAATGTTGATAATAATAAAAACAAATAAATAAAAGGAATGCTCTCTTAGGCCAAAAAACAGTAAAGAGCACTTGATATTTTAAGGGGCAGTGGGTACTTCTGCATCTTACGGTGACACCTGCCCATGTAGTGAGTGTCTATTCACCAGCTTGAGCTAGAAGGTAGACTTCACTCTCATCTGCCTGAGTCAATATAAACAAAGTTACTCCTCTCGGCAATATAGTAAAGGCAGTGGGAGACAGACATTTTATCCCATCTTATCTTACCTCATGCTGTCCTATGTTATAGCATCTTATATTATCTTATTTCATCTCATCTTGTTTATTTTCTTGCAAGGATAGAGGAAATCCAGAGAAGGTAAGGGTTACTTAGAAGTTGGGCCAGAGATTTTTCTATTTTTCTTACCTAGTAGCATTTTAGCAACTTCTCTTATTCGAAAAGAAACGGGGTTCTCTAAAGGTACAAGCTACTTCCTCGCAGCCTGAGTGTCCATGCCAGGTGAGGAGAGGGCATGGGGAATCTAGGTATCAGGTCTCTCCAGTCTTGGCTGCAATTGGTTAGACTTTCTTTTATAGATCAATTTCATTGCCACCATAATGCATTAGAAAGCTTCCTCGTGGAGGAGAAGGAGAACAAGGAAATGAGCATTTATCTGGAGGGAAACATCGCAAATGTAGCTGTGCAGCTCTGCTCCTGCAGGGTGACTCTCTGTTTAATGACAGCAACATCAGTGCATACTGACTTCCTTCCTCCTGGCTACTGGCAAGTTGTGAAGCATCTGCTTCTGGGGGAAGCTTCTTCATCTTTCAGATGAGACAGTCTAACCCCCCCCCCCATTGCATGATTGCTGTAAGGGTGGGTTTACTGATCAATTTAGACTGGGAGGAGGAAGAGATAACTTTGGGAGAGTGAGAGGGAAGAGCTTTTCAATAGAGATTTCAGACAGCAAACCCAGAACTTCCCATAGCTGGTGGAGGAATGGGATTATTTTAGAAAATAAATTAAAAAGTTATATATTTTTTCCAATTAGTTATGTTATGAAAACATGTCCTGATGACTTGTTTAAATTGTGAGTAGGTAACTAAAGGAATTACAAAAATCATTTCACTGAGCACTGGCAGATATTGGCCTCACTTGGTCTTTCAATGCTTTCTAAGGTTTTTCTGTGTCTGGAAGAAAGCCCAAGTTGTTCTGGATTAAAGTAGAAAAAGGACTAGATGTTGGTTACATTCCAACAGACATCTCTGATTCTCCCCCTCACTATCATCCCCTTCCTTCTCAATGCCTGGCTGTTTCTATCCAGAAAATAAGTTGATTATAATAAAAATAAACACATAAAAGGAATGCTTTCTTAGGCCAAAAAACAGTAAGGAACACTTGATATTTTAAGGGGCAGTGGGTACTTCTGCATCTTATAGTGGCACCTGCTCATGCAGTGAGTGTACATTCACCAGCTCGAGGTAGAAGGCAGATTTCAAATATGATTCCTGATTTCTAAGATGAAAAGTACACCTTAGGCTCAGTTCACTCCATGCTACACTTCCTACAACAGCACTCCCTGCCTCTAATGGATGGCCATCACTTTACCCTTCACACCTGTGGGACTTCACCTGCTTTCTGACCATGCCTTCCTCTTAGTTCTACAAAATCTTCAGTGGGCAACTCCCTGCATTGTTTCAGCACTCCAGGAAGTCTCTGTGCACGACCACCAACTCCTCAGGTTAGAAAACTCAGCCAGCTCCTCTGCCAACAGCAGACAGTAGGGACCTCATCCTCCTCACAGAGTCTGAATTCCAGTTCTGGAGAGAATATTCACATCGCCATTACCTTCCTGTCACTAGGGTTTTCTTTAGTGTGGACATAAGTCCCCTTGAAAATATTCCTTGCAAATCAGTGGCACTTTCATCTGAAATGTGACCTGTTCAAACATTAAAAAAGAAAATATAATTCAGAGCATTTATCAGTACCTGGCCACTGTGGAAGCAGGACCCTGATATCTATTCATTCAGTCCTTGACTACTTCATTGAACAAATAATCACTGAGAAGCAACTCTATAGCAGGAAAAAAAAATGGCTATTCTGTAGTTTAGAGAAGCTACAAGATTGCCACAGAAAGAAAAATAGTGACAGTTGAGTGTTATGTTAATCAACTCTGTATATATAAAGGGTAGCAATTCAGATGGCTAATCTGTGTCACAGACACATTCTAAGTGGCCTAAGCCCCATATAATCACTGCTACATGTAGTGACACAGAGCTTGACACAGAGCTGTGATCTATTGATCATCTTTCTTCGGTTCTCACTACATTTTAGAGTTAAATGCATAGCCAATCATTTACTGTTTAGAAATAATAGTTTTGATTTAGGTAAAAATTAATTTACGTATCCACATAAAACTTTCTAACCCTACTATTTATTTCTTGGGAGAAGAGGAGTGAATGCTCTCTAGATTAAGTTGAGTTTCTGTGAAACAAGAGGGCCCAGTATCCTTAGGATAATATTCTTGGTCTTGGTCAAAGTCATTCTCTTATTAATTTTCTTGATTCCTATGGACTACAGTGAGAATTTGAAGAAGGATCTAGTTATTTATCCTTATCTCTTGTCTGTGTTAACTAATTCACTGTCATTTAAATTGAACTTAGCTTGGTGCCTTCCCTGCCCAGGCAAGACCTGACATTTAGGCTCATTAAATTTCATATTCCATCCTTCAGACCTTTATCAAAGAAGTTTCTATAAAACAACCAGAGTTTTTGTTGTTGTAGTCACTCAACTTAGTTTCTTTCCAACTGCAAGCCTGGCAGCATTT